>NC_090798.1:6517500-6537500 GCF_040054535.1 Antennarius striatus | reverse complement strand
TTCGATGTGGATGGGGGGTCACTAGCTCAGTCTTGGGCTGGGGACCAGAGGGTGGCGGTTCAAAAGCCGTGTGGAGCAAAACCATTTGAAGTGTGAGCTGGCAGTGGGAGGTGTTACTTCACCTCCTGAGCATTGCTGAGATACCCTTGAGCAAGGCACCATCCCCTACCAGCTGCTTACCGGCGCGCACCAGGTTAAGGCTGCCCGCCACTTTGCCTCCCAATTTTATACTGCATTCCTACAGGTCCCCTGTGTGTGTTTGTGTTTATTTCAGGGGTCTGTACACACATACAGTATATGCATGTCTTAAATATATAGCAAAATGTGAGTGGAAAAAATTTTTTCCCAAGAGGGATTAATAATGATTCTTCTTTTTCTTCTTCTGGATGTTGTTGTCACTTCAAAGAGGACCAGCACCAGTCACCTGGAAATCTTACACCGACTACCCGGTGCTCCTCAGGAGATAGAAAAGGTATGAATCCAAACCACATTCAGAGAAAACAGTCACTTTATTGTTTTTTGAGGGATGGCCATTGAGAGTAATCTGATTTATTATCTTTTAATGCCAAAGCCCAGCAGGGGATACTAGGTTTTGGCTCATTTCTTGCAAGTATCTCACCCACTCAATTTCACACTTCCGTATGTGACTTAATTTGCATGCTTCCATCAGTTTTGTTGAAGATGACAACCATAAAGTATTTTCTGTAAATGTCTTAGATCATTGTGGAACCATCTATAAATTTAATCCCATTGATTTTTGGGAACTTCTATCCCTCAGGTTGGAGCTGAACCAATAAAGGAGGGCTACACTGGCTGAGATTCCAATTCATCACGTAGAAGGAAAACTATAACTCATCAATATTCACACTTTTCCAGTCATTTTGACTGTTTTTCTCTGAGGCATTATCATTCCTCTGGAATAATTCACTCCTGTTTAATTGCAAAGACATCGAAAACAACTCCACAAACTAATCGGAAAGTGTAATAATTACACTGCCTGTTTTTCATTGCTGCAGTCGCTCTAGGATTCTGCCAGAGTTATGATAAGATTGAAAGAGAGCGCCTTATTTCCAACTCTGGCTTTTGTTACATCTCTAAAATGGAAACTTTAAGGATCTTTGTGGAGCATGTGTCAATCATAGCTCACTATTACCAAGTGAAGTTAATGGAGTTGGTTTAATTTTGGGTTAATGATAATTACACTATCATTAAATTATATTCCCGCGGTGCACTGGCGTCGTGCCCGGAGTGTCCCCCGCCTTACACCCTATGACAGCTGGGATAGGCTCCAGCTCCCCGTGACCCACTACGGCAGATACAGTGGCCGTACATGAAGATGAATGGATAAATTATATTCACTTGAAAATGCCCCTTCATTGTGGTCCGATGTTCTACTTGAAAACCATGAGGAGATTATGTAGGAGTGCCAGGGTGATGCCATTATCAATATCAAACATCTTATAACACAGGGGGGGGGGGTCCACCATCCTTATTCCACCCTTGTTTTGGTCGGTGTGAATAAACAAACCCGATACCCACAACTGCCACTTGAAAGGGATTTCATTGCAGTGCTGTTGTGAGATCTCTATTATGGTGACTCTGTGTGAAAGAGCTCATCTGTCTAAATATGTGTGAAAAATTTGATCAGATCTTTTGGGGCAAAGAAGCTAACATTAGCATAAATTTAGAGCCATATTCGTGACAGAACCAGCTAAATATCTGGCTATTTAGCTGCTAAACACATTGGGCTACTGATTAATACTGGTAATGGGAGAAAAGGATACAGACAAAGAAAGAGGGATGGAGACAGAAAGACTCAGAGGCACCAGAGAAACAAAGAGTGAAATGGCAGCTCATATTTAACAGACCGCCATGCTGCCACTGCCTGACACAATTAAAAGCATTATGCTGCCTCTCATGCAGCACACATGGGTCTGCCAGCCTGCCCTGTCAGCTCTGCCTTGCAAAATTCAATTACCACTTATCACCGGTGACAGGAGCATTGCTCTGACTGGCATACATACCCTTGGTGCTGGACACAAACACACACACACACACACACACACACACACACACACACACACACACACACACACACACACACACACACACACACACACACACACACACACACACACACACACACACACACTTGACTAGGCCATCTGAATGAGAGCAGAACCAGACAGACACACAATAATCATCATTTATTATACGGAGCATCAGAGCTTCTAGTTCTGAATTATTATGAGTTTGTTTACCTGAATGACAGAATCATTCTTCCGGAAAGAACCAATAACAAAGTGACTCTTCTCTGATTGGCCGCCTCTTGTCTCAGGGTGTGTTCACAGTTTTCATTTAGCTCAGTTTGAGCCATGAGATGGGTGGATCTTGTTCCACTTCCAAACAAAATCTGATGTGGTTTGACTGAACTACAAATGCAAAAGGGACCAACTACAGGTTTTCAAGTGTCACATTTTTTGCAGCACCCTCGCATGTTTGCAAGGATTATTTTGACTCCTATAGATGTTAAATAAGCTCTTTGTGTATTGTCAGCACATAAAAATTACGCACCACCACAGGCAGAAAAATCGAGTGTGGACATTTAACCAAGTACTTGGGTGTCAAGAATAAAACTTTTTTTTTCTTTTTTCTGGAATATATCAGAGACATTTCAGCTTTCTAGGAGAACAGACCCCAAGAGTGAAGGTATCCTTAGGTGGTGCTTTAGAACACTCATTCTATGGCCACGTCTGAGCTCATTATCATTATTCATTCATACTTTATTTATTGTCATGCTACATTCTCCATGATTTTGAAGCAACAGGCTACCATTCAGCAAGTTGTTACACAGTAATTACAAGTATATCAAAAAGAGATGAAGACAATAATTGCTATTTGGTACAATAACATCAATTATCGATGCCCCAGACAGCTCTCAGGGTGAAATCACCGTGACTCTCAGTGACTGGAGTGTCTCATGGTCACAAAATGTATTTAAAAAAAAAAAATTTAAGTTGTAAGTACACAACACCCTGCTTACTTCCAATTTGGTTGAAAATATGAGTAAGCAAAATGGACCTGAAATGTGCTTCAACAAAAACAAGAGGTTGGATAATGATCTTGATTGCTGCGGAGTTGTTTAATAGCGTCTGCGTGGGACAAAAACCCATTAGCTCAGTCATTTCCCAGTGGTGTTGCAGGGCACTCGCACGGTGGAGATAATTGATTTGAACAGATATGGAGTATTTAATTGGCTGGCTGACAGTGGTTTGGGAAATTTGACAAGAGCTGGTTTTTCAATAAGGAAAAAAAGGATTTCTCAGCAGCATGATGGGAGCTTGTGTGATACGAATCTATTTGTTTCACACTTTAGACAGTTTACAATCCAGAGAGACTATGGATTATGGAGGGGTGTTTTCAGAGTTATGCACTCACAAGTTCATACAGGAAAATGTCACTATTTTTCTTTTAAATATTTAACTTCTTATTTCTCTTTAATAAAAACTTCCAAAAGTTTAATAGAAATTCCAGTATTCTCTTCAATAATAAATGCTGGCAATATTTCTGCTCTAGAGTGAACAGCTTTTATTTATAAAAATAAATATATACGCATTTCTTCTTTTGTCCTCTTCTCAGTATTTTGAAGTGGGTGAAATATGTACTTTTGTGCACCAATCATGGTAATGACATTTCATTAAACAATTCTTTGGACATTCCATTAAATCTGATTGAATGAAATCCACACCGTCATGAAGAAACTTAATTGGTTTTTGATTCTTAATTTGAGAAAAAAAAATCCTGATGGCTGTAATCTCCATGGCTCCGTACATTGTTGATTATTTCATAAAAATATTTATATAACCATCTCATACCCGTAAGTCCACTGGGATAGGCTCCAGTAACCCCGTGACCTGCATAAGTGGAAACTTGGTAAGGAAAATGAATGAATGAATGAATGAGTAATTTATACAGTATAATTTTTTGTTCACCTTGGCTTTGAGCACACATCTCATCCTCACTTCATGTAACAAACAGCGGAGCCATTTTGCCTTACCCAGAGTTTATCAAACAGACGGACAGACAGACAGATAGAGAGACAGACAGACAGACAGACAGATGATAGACACACAATGCTGCTATAATTGCAAGTTATGTTTTTATTTGTAATAAAAGGAAAGTTTTTAAGGCCTTCATTATATCGACTCTTTTTCTGCTTTCAGAACAAAACCAACTGAACACACAAAGACTTTGAGAACTTGAAGGTCTGCATTAATCAATAGTGTGAGAAGTAAGATGAACCCAAGACCTTCCCCACATGAATGTTGAATAGCCAAACATGCAGTGGCAGCCCATCAGACTGCATGCAGAAGCTTTCCTATTGCTCTCACAATGATTTTCAATTAAGGCGATTCTACAACATATCGCTTGAAAGAGCTCACTTGTTTTTTCCTCAATGGGCAGACGTTTTAGTGAAATTAAAAAGTAGATGGAGGAAGCCGACACTCATTCAACTTTATCCACTTATTCTCCCCCTCACATCATACTGTTTGAAATATCCTAAAAATTCTGCTGAAGGATTTCTGAAAGAGCAGGAAGATAAAGTGAGACTGAGAGGATGACGCACCGTGAAGTAGATTTAACACCAGAGAGGAAGCAGACGTTCACAACAGGTGATATATTGGAACTTCTCACATTACATTTTGTACTCTGTAGTAGAAGTAACAGAGTTTGGAATTATTAATGTAAGAAAAATCCTGATCCCAGCTCATTTTTCTTTCTGGAAAAATCTCCTCCAAAGAATTATTTTTTGTAAAATAAAAGAAAAGGTATTTTCATCCCAATGTATAAGTCACAAGATCAGGTCTTCGATACCTAATGAGAGGATGACAGGAGCTGAATGAGACGCATGTGTCATGTTCAAGAATATGAACAAAGTACTACAACTGTTTAGTTTGTTATGGTGCTATTACCTAATGAAAATGATCTCAGGAAAATATCCTACCAAAGTTGTGCACAATCATTACCATGTGGTGGAAATTAAGCATTGGAATATAAAATTGTGTGAGAAAACAGATATTTTGGAAACGGATAATATGTCTAATATGCCTACTGTACATGATGTGAGGTTGTGCAGTGACTATACTGACACTTCCATTCCGTAAAATAATGGAAAACTACATCGGAAACATGTTATAGGTTTACATTTTGTACATGTTTCTGATCAATCACTCACAAGAGATGAGTTTTCAGCCTATGTAACTGCACTAGTCACTAATTATATTTTTAAACTGCTGGGTGTTATGTAGGTGTTATTTGTCGAGACTGTGTGTGGGGGCGCAAGGACGTTTTTGACAATTTACCATAAATCTCAGGATATTTTACTTTCTTTTCAGTTCGCTGTTGTGGTTAGATGGTCTGAAATTTGATGGTTAGACTCCATCTGACAGCTGTTTTCAAGGGCATCAGGCAGATATTCAGAGTGAAAAGCCTTAACAAACCCTTCACATGCTTCAACGCTGACAAACAGACAGTTGTCCATTAGCTGGAGAGCAAAGTCAAGCATAGAAGTTAAGATCCAGATTTTTCTCTGGAGGTGATACAAACCAAATTATCAACTGTTCTCTTATTCATTATCATGACAAAAAAACATCATATATAGTTGTCTGCTGGATGTGGGAATTATCGCTGTCATGACAACAATGTGAGATGTTCACATTGTTTTCACAGCTTCCCTTCCCATCCGTAATCAGTATTTATCAGATTTTGTGATCACTAGCAACCATTACTTAATGGTTTTCTTATTGTTAGCTGCTGCCAAATAACAGCCAGGGAGAAAGAGTAGTTTCTTTTCTATTCATTTAGTGTTTCAGTCACTTAAGAATCCTTTAAAAATCAATGACGTTTTCCTAATAAGATGAACTGCAGAAAAGTTTGCTGTCAGGATTTTTTTTTTTTAAAGGCATAACGACTCAAACCCAGGTTGGCTGCATGTACATTGACCATCTCAGCTATGTAAAATTTTGCTTTTCATGCATGCACCATCTGTATTTCCCAATTGAATTCTATGTGTGGGTTTTGAAGTGCAGAATGTCAGAGCTCAGCTTTGACTCAGCACAGCTCCCCTATTTTTTATTCCTTGCTTTTCTCCTTGTGTGTGTATGTGTGCGTGTGCGTGTGTGTGTGTGTGGTTGGTTCCACACCTGACTCCACTCTGTAGTCAGCTCTGCACAAATTAAGACTGCATGTGTTCACTCACTCAGATTATTTAGCTCCTCACATGGTAATATATCGGTCTGGAGTTTATGATAGGCTTTTGTATGATTGTGTTTTTACCACATTATGGTGAGTACCTGTTTCTGCGCAGGATTCCTCTGCTAACCTTCAGCCTCCTGTCTGACTTTTCCTGCAGCTTCTCAGAGCCACACTAGACCTATTCATCAACCCCACGACTCCCTCAGCCAGTCGTTGCTCTGCTGCTGCACCTCTGTGTTAAATAAATCCACTTTAACTTTCCATACTGGTCTCCGTTTCTGTTTGTGGGTCTCAAACACTAATTAAAATTTTAATTGGAATGTCATCTGATTTGAATGTAAGAGAAAACCTATATGTACTCATCAACATGTGTGTCCCATCCCTCCAGAAAAGAGGGAATCAGATCAGTAATTTATATATGGGTAGAAAAAATGACAGTAAGGAAAGTTATTTAAAATAAAACCATTGGTCTTACCCTCTATTTACCAATTTAAAATAAACTATAATGGTTTCTTCTGTGGCCCATTCTTCCAACGAGTTTATGTAAAATCTATTACAATGAAGGTTTACAGTAAAGTTAGACACCACCTTGATCGTCAAGTTTTTTTTTGTCTTTATTTGTCCAGTTTATGAAAATCCACATATTAAAAATGAGTGACATTTTATCTTGTCTAATCAACACCAACACATTAAACGGTTTTATTACATTTTGACCCATTTCCTGTATAAGATTTACACAGGCATTGAATCAATTTGCACCAAATATATGCAGTGTGAGCAGCATGTCGACTGGCATGGACATGAGCACAATACAGTGTAACGACTGTTGCAAACTAATTACAAGACCATCTGAAAGGCCACAGGGAGGGAAGAGCGCATATTTAATTTACAGCTGCTACTGGCGTCCGTTGATGAGTGGATGAGTGGGCAGAGGACGGATCAGTGGGGATGAGGACCAAAGAGACAGATAAAGAAACTAAAGAATGGAAGAGTGATGAGAGTTGGAGATTTAAGAAAACAGAGACAGAACATCAATAAAAGAGATTTGGAATGGGGCTGAAAATCACCGCTTTAAAAGAACAACTATTTGACTTCTCATGGCAACAGGTTGGCACCAGTGAAAGGATATGTGACATGCAAGTGTAAAGAGGACATTCCAACCGTTATGTGTGAGCTGCTCCATACTGCAATGCACAAAGGCAGGATGAATTATACAACTATCAGCTCTGCTGCCCACTTGTCTTGATTCTAGTAGCGACCAAATGCAGCAATGATTAAATACCAGCCATGAGCTGTACTGACAGGACCACGTGTCAAACACTCCCATACCGAATAAGATATGGGCTTCAATGCTGAGAGAAATCACACGATTTTCTCTCAGATCTCTCTCTCTCTATCTCTCTGCGAGTATTTTCTCATCAACTCACGGACTAAACAAATTCTAATTTGAATCACTCATGATATTTAAATGGTTTGCCAATTAAATTTTGATTCATTTTGAAGTGGACATGCATGTCTGTCCTGCTGAACAAATCCAAAAGGTTAATTGACAGAATGATTGTGTGATTATAGGTTTGCCATTTCTCAATGATTTAACTGTAATATGTTTCATCGTAAGAAGATTCTCTGTTGAAAATCTCAATTTTCCAAAAACAAAAGCTCATCAGGATTCTTCACGGTTCATTTTAAACACATATGTCCACGTGTCTCTTTGGAAAGTTGTGAAATTTCACCATTAGTGTAATCACAAGATCACAGATAGCATTCATGTACCACAGTTCAGTGATAGGCTACCTTTTAACTGAAGAATGGGACCTCCTTAGAATTTAAGTTCATTTGAACTTAAAATCTCTCGAACGGACTTGTTAAAAAGTTCAAGTCCTTCCAACAAACCAACCAAGTTTGAGTGTGGTCTTACTGTATCTTTTCTATCCATTTTGTACTTTTCTGTTTGACTTTGACTTCCTGAAATAAAATGCAAATCAGGAAGAGCACATAGGGCAGAAACATCTCTCTAGCAAGCAGAACACTCTTTTCCGGGTTAATATCTTTTTGCTCAGCCTTTACCCTGACAGATGAACTCCTATACTTCTCTGCCTGGGCTAAAATGACTTCCATCCCATCAATAGCTCACTTAGCATTATATTTATGCGTCTGAAGAAAGCAGCTCATGGCTCGATTCTGTACACCATTGCTGTCAAGGGCATCCTTAAAATCCCACACTCCTGCAGTACAAACTAAAATTGAGCCAACCGTACAAACATGTATTTTGTCCAATAAATAATTATTCTGGTCGTGACAGGTGCTTAGACTGAAAAAACAAAAAAACAAAAGAAAAACAAATACAAGTCAAGAAAAAGCTTAAACTTTCAGTCAATATGAAGCTAACTCAGTAAAGCAATCTTTTTTTTTTTTTTAGCTCTGACAATGTAAAAAAGCAAATCATAAAACCTATATGCAGGTACGAGTTGTTTGTATCATATCTCTTTTCAGATACGAGTTGTCGTTCTGTCCTTATATTTGTTCGACATACGAGCAAAAATCTGAGAGATAAACAGCACCGATGGTTGGCGGATGGATACAACATCAACTGATACAACATCAATCTTTACTCCACCATTCTCGTTGGTGGAGTAAAGATGTAGCCTTTGTGTACTTTTACAAAAGTCACTTTTTAGCATTGTTTAGGTAACTTCTATGTATTAATTATGCATAGGAAGAGTATGCATGTCTATTGGTTGATGAAAAAATATGTTTTTGTTATAATTTGGGGATTTGAGGCTTTTTACACATGTGGAATGAAGTACAATGATTTAAATTATTTGGAATGGGGAAAATTTAAGATGCAAGTTTGACTTATGAGCTCAGTCACAGAACGAATTACACTCGTATTTTAAGGTACTGCTGTACTGTATATAAACCTCAGAATCATCCATACAAAGTCAGAGCTTCTTCATTTAAGTTTTTGTTTGCCTAAGAGTACAGTTGCACTTTCAAAAATGGACCAATTGAATGTGAAGGTTCAATGGTTCTATGTGTGTCTTATGTAACTTTGTTTTAAGCTACATACTGTCAATGCTGCAAAGTAACATTTATTTGAAACATTGTAGTGTTTGACCTGCAGAGCCTCATCAAGGTAAGATGCAGAATACGATATTGATATTCATCATCGATAGTTTACTGTTTATAAGATGTTTTATGCACAAAACATGAAACCTTTTCTTGCAGCTTGCCGGTTTGGTTGCACAGCAGCCTTTCCTGGACTTGAAAAGGAAAACTTTGAAAGTGGGTTACAGTGTATAATCTTTTATCGCGTAAACCGGGAAACGGCTATTTTTCTTGCACATCAGTCCAGCAACTGGGCACAGACAGAGTCGGAGAAGCTATAGAGAACAATTACATTTTCTACACACTGCATTTTAAAAGTTAAAAAAGCTACAACAATCCTTTTTGTAGCTTTTATTTCCACAAGCATTGGTTATTACAGAGCTGTCCTGTGAACATTGAACGGTAATCCTTTTTTAAAGCACAAAGGATAAATAAAACACCTACACACACCAAACATATTTTACTTGGTTTATTTATTTAAAGTGTCACCACCCATAAACCATTCACCCTTTGGTGGAGATCGGACATCGCCCCTGACAATGGTGATGAAAAGCTGTTGATTGATCGCTTTTTTCATTAACCAACATTACACAATAAAAAACATGAAAATGAAGGCAATGTGACATAAGCATGACTACCCTTGATTCCCCATATGCAGAATGCTTTGTACAATATACTGCAAGGCAGCTACAGCTGTTATAACAGGAGGTTATAATCTATGACTGTATTGATTGGATAATTTGTTCTTATTTTGGTGTGTCATCTTATGTTCATTCATACTATTCCTGGTGAGTTAATCACAGAAAGCCCATTTGCTGATACATACCATAATGTAGCTGAAAGCTGCAAAATATATTGAAGGTGGAGATCACGTCTTACATTATCAGACCGACACCAGTAGCTGTGCTGCATCAGCTCAACTACAGCATAAACTACCCTGACAAAGTCCGTGTGGACTTCCTGGCATGCTGCTATGGCTAAAACAAAATGCTGCTGTTGGCAGGAATGACAAATTCATATTCATCCTTCTTGGAAAGGAGTTACAAATCTCTGACATGGAGCATGCTGAAACAGTATCTATAAAATACAGGAAAGTGCTGCTCTCTGAGGCGATAACTCAAGACGACTGAAGTAAGGAGTAACAAAGAACATCCAATCTCTCCACATCCATTAATGTAGTTCACGGTGGTTTAGAGGCAATCACAGCAAATTAAAACAAGATCTGTTTCCCTTTACATTGCAGTGGCACTCTGACACTGGGTGATAAGCTGTTGTGAGTCCAGTTTGTGGTACAGATAGAGGAGAGAACAAACAATTCGAAAAACAACCATTTTTCTGTAGTAGAAAAAGAAAAGCTTTCATCTTTCCATCCACCTGATTTTCAGGTGAACGACGGCTAACATTTACAAGTTGCGTTCATCTGCCTGCTTTGTCTACATGGGTTGCAAGAGGTGAGTGTGATTTTGAGTGGGCGGGGACGGACAAAAACACTTGAAAACACACAGGAGGAGAGAGAAGACAGCGACAGGGGAGTACAGCTGACCTCTTTGCACTTAGAAATAGAATCTTGCATTGAGCATCAGAGCAAGCTTTTCAGCACCATCTGTTTTTATTGACCCTTCAACCTTGAGTTTGATAACACCATCCAATGCCTCCTCATCCCCCTCCCCTCTTCTATTTCTCTATTTCTCCTCCTCTGTGACAGGTGGAATAATGAGGTAGAGGCAGCAGTTCTGCTTCATGCAGCAAATAGACATTATGCCACATTGGCGAGACCCCACTGTGAGCAAAAGGTGGAAAAACTCTTTGTTGTACTTATTTTATTCACTCAAAAGTTGCCCAGTGGGAGGGAGAATATTTGTCAGACTCATTCTTTGGCTCTTCCATTAATAATCTGTTCATGTGTGCAGTTCACAATCACATCAAAGCTCAAAGCTGGGTAATGGCTAATTTAAGTTTCCACCAAAAAGTCCAGCATGTACTTTAATTTAATGGACAAAGCAGTCGATGCTTTCTAAACGACAGCCTTGTCCTCAGAGGGCAACATTAGAAAAAGTCTGGCAACAATGAAAGGACTGAAATAAAAAGAATCAACTCACTGCAGCTGCACATCTAAAGTCATGTAAATTAAGATTACACTGCAAAAAGTGGTCTTCCGCCCCTCATATGGCTACACGTTATTTTACGTTAAAGTCAGCTTGATGTCAGCAATGTCAACATGCATCGCTGCTGTTGCCCTATATGCTGCTGTGTAAACAACCACTACCTTTCTTACTGAAATGTACAGCAGAAACAGCCTCAATATCCTGCTGAGATGGGCTGCATGTGACACGCTGTTACACCACATGTCATCATGCTGGATCACGCACTTTAACAATGTTATGTGAAAACAGTGTCATCTTCAAAATAAGTTTTTGAGTTTTTTTTCCTTGGCATAGCTGTAACAGTAAAAGGAGGTGTGGGTAATATCCGCTATCTCCTTGACTCTGTATTTTTATAGTGTAATTCTAAATGCTTTCACCATGCAGCAGATGAAAGATGTTTGTTGATGTCGTTGTAGTTATTACTGGTTGTAGACTAGGTCTGGATTGAATCGCTTAAGGATTGCTTGCAGACGCCTAATGTCACTTCATAGAGATAGTTTAGTCCTTGACGTCCTCAGCAGAGGTAAAAACCTTATTATCCAAATTTATTCTGGAAGGACAAGGATTTAAAATACATGATGAATATTTAAGTTTTTAAAAAAATATTTGACGTTTCTGTTTGTGATATTTTTATGACTGACGCAGAAAAAAATTATGGAGGCACAGTAACGTATTGTATAGCTTTTTTTTTTTTTTTTGCATCAGTTTAAAGCATTTGGTCAAATTTTGAAGAGATTACAGATTTGCTTCAAACTGAAATCTGTCATGTATTTAATCGATGAACCTCTGCTAAAACGTGCAAACAGCCTAAACTACCACGATGAGTCAGAGCTCTGTGTTTCCGTTGTTCAGTTCTCTTATCGCAGAATGAGGTCAAAACTCTACTTCACAGAATACAAATATTCAAACAAACAACACAAAGGCTGTTAAGAGAAGCAGCAGGTTATGAAATCTCAACGGGACAGATGATGTAACCTGGTAATCTTTTAGCTGTTTACATTTTCACTGACCTACTTTACAAGACTTATCTCCTTGTTACCATCATACAGTTTATCTATTAATCATAACATTTCCTATTATCTCCATAATCCTACCTCTGGACCATCTGTTGTTAGTCACTATTGAACTCTCAATGAACTACTTGTTAACTTTTAGTAATTATCTTTTTCCCACCATCATACCATCTCAGGGTTCTTTCTTGAGATGTCACTCCAGATCATTAATTAGGAATTTTGTTTTTCAAACTGTTGCTTATGTGGGTCCATTATATAAAGCATTACTCTCCTGCTGGATTATAAATGCTGAAGGAGCCAAACTGGGATGCCTAAACAGAGACTAGTGACCATATTGCGACACTGAATGATACTTATAAAACCATACGGTCAAAAAAAACCCCAATGAAACATAAAATATAAAACCTAATAGACTGTGTTTAACATTTCTGGCTCGCTTCCGTGTGTTAGAGGGAAGATAGTTGTTGCTGTGTGCTGAGAAGCATCAGGTATAGACAGCATAGTGGGTAAAGCCATCAGTGCTCCGCTACAGTAAACAGTTGTTAGTGGATTACTGAGAATCAATGGCATTGAGTGGGCACAAACCCACGGCTCACGTGTGGGAAGAAAACCTGCAGCGGAGCATCGTTCTGTCTGTGTTAGGTCCATGAGAGGACTTCGAAAACACAGTACAGCAAAAGGTATTTCAGTTCCAAGGCACAGACTACGTGCTTATATTTACCCAGGATGCCAGTGGTGGGCAGTTTAATTGGTGTTTACCAAACTCTCATGTCTGACCTAAACTGACTGGCTGTGGAAGATGTTTTATAACACAAGAAAATTCACTCTTTTCATGGACTGAGAGCAAATATTCATCAATCTTGTTTGGTTCAAAGGTAGAATGAAGAATCCAAACTGGACTGAACTCAAGTCAAACGTCACTCAGGGAGCATCAATGAGAACCTGAGGGCAGCTGCTGAGGCCCTCAGGGTCTTGAAAGACAGAACGACTTGTCTAACTATGAGGGCAACATTTATGAGACAGGGAAAGGTATTGGGAAACCCCTCTTATCTATGTTGGTGCAATGTAGTGGAAAACATGACGGGCAATAGAAAAGGTGCAGAGCCCTCAAGTCTATAAAGAAATGGTCAAAGAGAGGCGAATAAATAGCATCGCCAACGGAAGTAAAAGACTTGATCTGCAGTCATTAAACTGCACCTGACTGGAGAATTATGGTCACAAACTGTTCAGGTTAATATACCTCCCAACATCTGCTGAAGAGAAAGTTTTAAAAAATGTGTTTAAAGATAATAACTAATTGCTGTTTTTAAAAAAAATAAATGTATGTAGCCTTCGGGTTTCTAAACTAAAACCAAGTAACCGATCAAGGACAAATCATTTCACCAGTTTTAAGAACTTATCTCCCAAAAGGTTCTTGCATTTTAGTGATTCTTTTATGAGTTGTTAATGTGACACATAATTCAATGTGTTTTTTGCACCAGAAATTTGAGAGTTGACTCTGAAACATTTCTTTCATCTGTTTGTGGGTTTGGCTTCAGAATTTCTTGAAAAGCAATTACGTGGAGGAATATTTGTCTTGACCTCATGACACGTGAAGCTATAATGGGATATAATGGTCTGTACAAACTCTGCCTTTGTTTTGAGTGGATTCGGTCCCAGCCGGGCCTTGTGTGTGTTTTGTGGATAAAGCATTACTGAAACCACACCAGCTTTTAGAGGGAATGTCTGTGACAGGCTGCCAGCTCTCAACCTTGTGGCAGGTTCATCTTTTTGTTTTCTACTGCACCTGCTCACATGGATTTGAGTTTGTGTCTTAGAGGGTTTTGTTGATACTGCTCCAGTTACCAGAAGTCACAAAAAGCAATCGCATTTTCTTGAATTTACTTCAAAGCCAACGAGAAACTCGTGGCGGGCTGAAATTTCATTCGTTCGCTTTTTACTGTAGGATGTTTTTTCGTGCATTTCATGATGAATCCAATAATGTTGATGCAGTTTGCTCAAAGCTAGAACCTTTCCTTAAAAAAACAATCATGCTTGCTTACTTCGTCCTTGGACATGGAAGTATGGACACAGAAAGTAGAGAGTTTGTTATAGAGCTGTTGGTACATGTATACTCCATCAGATAGGGTAAAAATAATCTCCTCAGCTGCAGGTTATGAGCAGAGACCCAGAGGTTAACCGAGTATTCCTGGCATGTAAGGGGAATATTGCATCTCTTGTGAGCTTGTCTGGACTACAGTATGTGAATGTGTGTTGCATGGTTGCTTCAATCTCTTTGTTTGCCTTCGCAGACATGAGACAGCAGAGCAGAGCAGCCTAAATTCGGTGCGGGAACAGCGAACAGTCTTGGAGTGCCACTCGTTTCATCGGTCTGATCGTTAGAATCACTCATTTCTCCTCTTGTTCCCTTCTGGAACAACCTCTCCTCTACTTGGAAGAGCTGTTTTTACTCCCCTTGAATGTTTTATTATATTTTTCATATCTTCCATTGTCTTTTCTCTCCTCTTTTCCAATTTCCTGTCTTCTTGCCCTTTCCTTTTTTCAGCTTTGTTTTATTACCTTTGCTACGGAGAGATGAAGAAGGGTACGCCATTTGTTTGTTTGTTTGTAAGTAACACAATGTTTTTAAATGAATTTTATTTTTGCGACGTCGTGTCTTATCCTGTTGTACTACTTGTATTGATTGACTGGTATGATGAGGAAATTTCTATTGAGGCAAAAGCCAATCGGAGACAGAATAAGGTGAGTTATGGCTTCCCTCCCGCTGCCTTACGGGATTTGGAACTAAACTTGGCTGAGGTACAGAATGTGTTCTCTGCATAGCTTCTAGCTCTAATCATCTTCCCTTGATTTTGTCCCTCCAAAAACCATCTTTCTTTCTCCTCCTCCACGCATCATGTTTTCTTTAAGCCTCTCCCTTCTTACCAGTCCACTCCCTTCTCCTCTCCTATTCACTGCTCTTCGTTTAAACTCGTGCTTTTACTTTCTTTCAGATTCTTTCTCCCCTGCCAGTCTTCCTTTATCTCCTCCTCATTATTCAACTCAGTGTCTCCTTTCTCTCTTACGTACCTCCTGTTTTGTCTGTATTCCTAAACTACATCACTTCCTGTCTTCTGTTCTCCTTTCATTTTCCCCTTTCTTTGTCTATTTTACCTTCTATCTCTTCTCTTATTGATTTTATTTAAGTTCTTCTCATGCTCCTTGTCTTATCCTGTTCATTTCTCTTCTACTTTCATTTCTCCATCTCTCTCTACACTGGTAAGAGCATAGGTTGGTTGTGCAGGCAGGGGAACCCAGCTCGACAGACTTCTTAAGAACATCGACGCACGACGGAGGGCAGTTCGTTGACAGGAAGTAGGGTGCTGAGATCTTGGTAGTTTTAGCTGATCTCATCCTAATATCGCCTCACAAGTGTAGAGGTGACCTTTTCTCATCCCCAGAGTCTTTACCAGAGCCCGCTGAAAATCACCGCAATGTCCACCGTCACTATACTGTCCTCTGTGGGTTCTATGGACATATATATGGTTTCATTTAAAGTAGATAGGAGCGAGAAAATTTGTGTCCAAAGGCAAAGATATATCAGCTACTGGAAAAACCTAGCTTTTTCTGATGTGGATGGACCGTAACCTCTATCCTCACATGAGCAATCAGAGATGAAAATCACTGAGGTTAAAATGTGTCTAAAAATGTAATAATAGGAAAATTGAAGAAACCGTTCATGAGCCACACACCATTAGTGTCCCTTCAGAGCAGATGAGAAATGCCTTTGGAATCAGTGCTGCTGTTTTTGAGGAAATGTGCATGGACCATTTCTTCGTACACATGGACATATGATCAGACCGGCATGGGTAACCCTTTATGTCCAGTTTGGAAGAGCCCAAGAGCAGATAGATACATAGGTAATAGAATAAGTGAGTGTAAAATATGGCCATAACTAACCTAACTCCTCCCCACTCATCCTCAGATCGTCTGCTTTCTTATTCCTTCTTGTCTTGTTTCCCCTTACATCTGATCTTATCTCTTTTTTATCTCTAACTCTTCCCAGCATTTCCCAAGGAAACCTGTCTTATTACCCCAGTGGGATCCTTAAAATTACAGGGGCTGTGTGAAGGCTAATGGAAATTAAATAGACTCATCATGAAGCAGTAATTATGGCAGATTGGCCTTCGTGCCCTCGCTGAAAATGGCAGCTGACGACCTGACACCAACCGTCTGCTGCTGAATGACAAATAGCACAAAGACAAAGAGGACAGTTCACTCTCTATAGACTTTTTGACAATTATTAAGAAACAATTGGCATTTCTTAAATAGTAAATTTTTATCCAAGCAGTATGAGCTAATGAGGGCATTATTAACGAAGGATAAGAGTTAGATAAATACATATTGTGGTTACCAGATTTACAGTACAGCTGATTGATGTCACCACTTTCTGTAAATATTTAAAAAATATAATCATTTTTAATATTAATGATTTGAATGAATGTAATTCAACAAGGTTTACGGCATGGAATATCTCATTGATTTCTCAATTCCTGTCTTTTCATTTCAATAAAAACCTTAAACACTTTAATCCACCTGCAGTTAAACTTCCGAAACTCAACAAAACTGTGCTAAGTAAATTTAAACGACTAAGATTGTTTGATTGCTTGGGAAGTTAAATTATTGCTTGCAAGTTTTGTCAAATTGTGAGCACAGGAGTGGCAATTCTTTTGTTCAAAATCAATTATAAAATTGTGCACTCGAATGTGTGCACAATGAAAATGACTGCAAACTATTTATTTGTGCAGCTAAATACGGTGATGCACAGATGTAACTGCATGCAGTAGCCTCCTGTGACATCAGTTCAGTCGAGTGTCTTTAATATATACGAAGTGGTTTTCTGTGGCTTTCTCTATTTGCTCATCCTATTCTCTCTTTTCAATCCTTCTCATTCTGTTTCATCCATCATTACCTGTTCTTCTCCTCAACTTTCTCTATTATGCGTCTGCCCCCCACACACACACACACACAAACTAGCACCACCTCCTGCCCCCGTCCTCCTGCTCTTTCTCAGTGTGATTGAGACTGCAGATTAATAGACACCCATGTTTTAATAAAGTCAACTGTGACCTCTTGTGGACCCAACCCACCAAACCCACAGGGTTATTGGAGGGAGACGAGAGGAGGTGAAATGAGGTTTGAGAAGAAGAGGGCGGGGGGAGCATCGAAAGCAACCCTGCAGAAATCTGACGGCTGGGTGTGGGAAGATGAGGAGTAGGAGGATGGAGTTGAAAATGGAAGAAGAAGAAGGATAGACAGATGGAGAGAGTGCAATATGTGGCTATGACGACGTATCTGTCTCAGGATCAGTTCTCATTTCAGAGCTAACTGTAGGATGCCAAGCCAAACTGTGTCTGAGCATCAAGGGAGCAACATGCCGACAGCCACAACAATGAAATGAGATGAGAGTCACAGCAGTAGAGTTGGGAATTATGAGCAGCATATTATTGACTGTGTAAACAGCTCTGAGAGTTGGACCCACAATATGAAACTTTGAAAGGTCTGCATTCTTCACTGTAATCAGCAAATATATTTTCAAGGTAAAGGGAAATATTCAATTAAAGTCAATAAATCAGTTATAAAAGTAGTTTTTTTCAATCTACTGAATTCAAGCATCCATTTTTGGCCATGTTATATTTTTGACAAGAGATACAAACAGAAGGATGTATCTCAGTCAAATGTCCTCCATCCTCTTTCTGGACAGTATCTGCTTAGCCAAGGACTGTCAGAAAGACATGCTACTTGAGGACACAGCCTCATGCTAAAGGCTACAAAGAAAAACAGACATATAATCTCTGCTGCAGCTGATTATAACTCCTAATAACATTGCATTATGTGCTACGTGATAGATTACAGTGATGTCATAAATCTGCTCTCACTTACGACTAAAACATGACACACTTAATTGGGTTATTGAGGCAATCCTCCCAAAGTCTGGACCTTGTAAAAACGTCCAACATGCGATGATGTGCTGCAACATATGTATGCAATATCTCAACTCATTACGTCTATATTTCCATTTTTGCTGCATACTTTCAGAATTTTTTTTTAATGTAAAATGTGTTATTCAGCAAGAATCAAAACTTTTTCATTGTAGATTCAATCAGACAATGCTTTGCAGAATTCGATTTGAATCTGTTATGGATTTCCCATCTGACTGGTGAGAATCGGCTGCAAGCTTCTAGTGCATCTGCAGCCTCGGCAGAATCAAGAGAAATTAAAGAAAGCATGCATACATGGACATTTTTAAATACCTTTTTTAAAGAGTTTTAGTAACATAGTGATAATCATCATGATGTGTTACCTTGTTAACTATATTTAATAACGATGGAATAATCTATTCGTGATGCCATGTGCCTAAATTAATCCATAAATTGTTTTTTTATGTTCTATATCGACAGTCACAAATAGGAACAGATATTAATGATGTTGTATGGCGACTCAAAGACTCTCAGATGACTGATGAGGCTTGTAATAGTCTGTTAGCATTTGCCAACATCAGCGAAGATGTGGAGATGATAGGACAAGCGGTCGTGCTATTAAATGTAAAGAAACTCAACGGTAAATTTCTGTTATTGAATGAAAAAGATCTGTGTGTGCAGACGAGTACCCATTCATCAACCCAGAACAAGCCCAGAGTCTCCCTCACATGCAAGTCATGGTGACTCCCTGCAAGGAAGTTACGTGTTTCACTGTGTTGATTTGTCTCAGTGTTAGTACGATTACTCAAAATCTTACAATCCATTTGATTTGGGTGTTGGCAATCCGGTGCCTTCTCATAGTGAAATGGGAGGCTAGTAAAGCTATTGCTACGTCTGCAGTTCTCCTACCAGGAGGAGGGAAACAGGCTGGAAGGGAGCTTAATTTAGAAAAGGTGTATCACAGGGAGATTGGAGTAACTGAGACTGAGCTTATTTTTGGGAATTTGTACTCTCTAGGTGCTGCTTTACATAAATCAATCAAACCTGTAAAAATGTCTAGCTTAAGTGAGATCATAAAAACAGTGAATGTGATACAATCACTGCTTTAATAAAATACTATATGATCTTTGTGGGAAAACTTGTAATTATGGTCTCTTTCAAATTATTATTTCACTGAAGGCCATGAGCATTGATTACTGTCCTTCCTTTTAAAGTCCTTTTTGTAGGCCGTTTATTTCTGCTGGTTCTGTTGGTTGTGTTGATAATTCATTTCATACCCAACATAAGTCTAAAACATCATGGCCTCTGCAGGAATCTTTATTTTTCTCTCATCTCTTTATTCACCGCCTCCGCCTTCTCTCCTTCCCTGTCCTTCAACCTCAAGATTACAATCTGTAAATAGAAATTTCAATACACATCTGCTCTGATCCCATAGTCAAGGCAATGTAGGCTTATTATTATTATTAAGTCAGACCCATCACTGGTGAGATTGTTCCTCAAACACCCACTCCGAGATTCCA